>NC_084850.1:134615210-134644529 GCF_033115175.1 Lepus europaeus | reverse complement strand
TGGGAATACAGACAACGGCTATACATAATTGAATTGGAAAATGACCATTTCACCAATATACACTACATTTTAAAGTATTCACAGATTATTAAAGCTATAGTAGTATAACATTATTAACCATTGGTTTGACAAAGATAAAACAATGCTTTAAAAAACTATATTTGCAGCAACACTGATATATGCAGACCTTTTTTTTTCTCTACTTTTTTCTTTTTAAAATTTTAGCTTCCCTATATTAGGGATAACATGTGATATTTATCTTTTTTTGGTCCAGCTTATTTTACTGAACATGATATCCTCCAGTTGTATCCATTGTACTGCAAATGATGGAATTTCATTCTTTTCTTATAGCTGAATACTATTCCATTGTACATATATATACATTTTCTTTATCCAGTCATCTGATGATGGATACCTTGGTTGGTTCTAAATTTCAGCTCTTCTGAACAGTGCTGCTAAAAACATGGTTGACCAGGTATCTTTTTGATAAATTGTGTTGAAGTCTTTTGGATAGATACCCAATAGTGAGACTGCTGGATCCCAGGTTTCCACAGTGGCTGCACTAATCTCCGTTCCCACCAACAGTGTATAAGTATTTCCCCTTTTCCTCATCCTCTGCACTAATACCCTGGAGTGTTTCCCCTTGTTTTCTTCCAGCATTTCATAATCTCGGGTCTTAGATTTAGGTCTTTGATCCATTTTGAATTCATCTTTGTATATTATGAGAGGTATGCATCATCACATTTCATTTTCTGTATATGCGTCTAATTTCATTTTTCTACATACATACAGTTTTGCCAGCACCATTGGAAGAGATTATCCTTTCTAACGTTACGGCATGAGCACTTTTGTCAAAAATCAGTTCACAGTATATGGATTAATTTCCGGGCTCTCTATTCTGTCCCATTGATCTATATATCAGTGTTTATGCTAGTACCATGCTGTTTTAATTACTATACCTTTGTAGTAGGCTTTGAAATCAGGTATTGTGGTGCCTCCGGCTTCATTTTTTTCCTGTGCAGGACCACTTTGGTTATTCTGGATATTTTGTGATTACATATGAATTTTAGAATTACTTTTTCTAATTCTGTGAAGAATGTCATTGTGATTTTGATAGAGATTGCATTGAATTTGTAGATTGCTTTAGGTAGTAGATACTTTTGACTGGCAGAGTGGACAGTGAGAGGCAGACAGAGAGAAAGGTCTTCCTTTTCCATTGGTTCGCCCCCCCCAATGGCTGCTGCGGCCAGCGCACTGTGGCTGGCGCACCACGCTAATCCGAAGCCAGGAGCCAGGTGCTTCTCCTGGTCTCCCATGGGGTGCAGGGCCCAAGCACTTGGGTCATCCTCCACTGCCTTCCCGGGCCACAGCAGAGAGCTGGGCAGGAAGAGGGGCAACCGGGACAGAATCCAGCACCGGGACTAGAACCCGGTGTGCCGGCGCCGCAGGTGGAGGATTAGCCTATTGAGCTGCGGCGCCGGCAGTATAGATATTTTAATAATATTGATTCTTTCAATCCATGAGCAAGGAATATCTCTATTTTTTGTGTCCATTTCTTTCATCAATGTTTAACAATTTTTAGTGCAAAGATCTTTCACTTTTGTTAAATTTATTCCTAAATATTTCATTTTTTTTTCTGGTTATTGTGAATGGGATTTCTTGATTCTTTATATGAGTTCATCAGTAGTTTTTATGTATATTTTATAACAATAGCTTTTTGTATGTTTATTTTATAACCTGCAACTTGACTGAATTGGTTTATCAATTCTAACTGCTTTTCAGGGGAGTGTTTAGGTTTTGCCATGTCACCTGCAAACAAGGATAATTTGACTTCTTTTCCAATTTTGATGTCTACTCTTTCTTTCTTCTCCGTAATTATAACATACACATAAATGTATGTAATTTTTACATGTCTGCTAAAACCTTTTTAATTATAAAGTAGTATCATAAATTAAATTCCAGCAAGTTAAAATAAGCATGCAAGAAAGAAGTATCGTGGATATTTTGTGTTTTTTTTTTAATTTTTATTTTTTTTTATTTTTGACAGGCAGAGTGGACAGTGAGAGAGAGACAGAGAGAAAGGTCTTCCTTTTGCCGTTGGTTCACCCTCCAATGGCCGCCACGGTAGCGCGCTGCAGCTGGCGCACCGCGCTGATCTGACGGCAGGAGCCAGGTGCTTCTCCTGGTCTCCCCTGGGGTGCAGGGCCCAAGGACCTGGGCCATCCTCCACTGCACTCCCTGGCCACAGCAGAGAGCTGGCCTGGAAGAGGGGCAACCGGGACAGGATCGGTGCCAACGACCGGGACTAGAACCCGGTGTGCCAGCGCCGCAAGGCGGAGGATTAGCCTGTTGAGCCACGGCGCCGGCCTATTTTGTGGTTTTTCACATCCCCTTGGTGCTCTAACATCTCTAAGAATACATATACAGGAATTAAGAAGTACGGACATCAGAAGGTTTGGTTTTAAATGATCAGACTTGAGATTTTAACATCTCTGCTAATAATTAAGTGATCTTAATAACTTTTTGGATGTACATGTGTACAGACATGTACACATTCATTAATTGATATTTGGATGCCCTTTTATATACAAAAACATCCAAATGGAAAGTTTTTTTTTTTACAAGCTTATAAAGGGTTGGAAGTCAGACTGATGTAGCCAAGTTTCGGGATAGAAAAATCCTTCATTAAGAGTTGTATGTATGTGGTTTGGTTTATTATATCATTGGGGGATCCATTATGCAGAGTTATATTCTTACTCCAAGTTCAGACACCTTGCTTTCCTTCTCCAAGATGGATTTTTCAATGTACATCTTCATTGCTTAGAACAGCAATGATTTCTGACTTCACAATTTTGTGGGTTGACTGCATGGTACAGTCAGCTGATGGCTCTGCTCGAATGACTGGGCCTGGCTCTTCATATGTTCTTCCATAGCTTCTCCAGAGCATGATCTCAGGACTCTAGTACTCTTAGTACTAAGTCACTGCTTGAAGTGCATTTGCTGATGTTTTATTGGCTAAAGGAAGGCACATAGGCAAGTCCAGAGTTCACATCAGAAAGTACTACACTTGCTCCTCATGTGGGATCTCTGTCCTTAATGTGCTGTACATTGTGATTTTAATGCTATAACTAGTACTCAAACAGAATGTTTCACTTTGTGTTTCTATGTGGGTGCAAACTGTTGAAATCTTTATACTAAATTGATCTTCTGTATATAAAGAGAATTGAAAATGAATCTTCATGCAAATGGAAGGGGAGAGGGATCGGGAGAGGGGAGGGTTGCGGGTGGGAGGGAAGTTATGGGGGGGGGAAGCCATTGTAATCCATAAGCTGTACACTGGAAATTTATATCATTAAATAAAAGTTAAAAAAAAAAGACAAAAAAAATTAAAAAAAAAAAAAGAAAGTACTACCACTGGGCAAAATTTCTGAGAGATGTGATCATTGGGGGCCATTCTTTTAACAATTACCACAGCCCCCCCCCCCCCTGTCCATTTGGTAACGGTAGTAGATAGGACTGTGTGATTTGAGGAATGCTATGAAGACATTCCCTTTCTTACACCCTTTCTTATGTTACAAGCGAAACCAGAGTTCCATTCCGTCGCATTAAGGTAGCGGTTCTCTCCTGGGAGTTCTTTTCGGAGCTAATTCTGGTATTTTCTCAAAAGACAAATGCCTGGCCCCGACAGAGAACCATCGAATCAAGTCAGCGGTTGATTCGATGTACACAGCTGATGAAGACCGACTGTGGTACGTACTCCCATTTCTCATAAGGACACACTGGCTTATGGAAGAGCAAAGTGAATATCTTCCATCTGCTGATTGACCCTCAAAATGGTCCCAACAGCTGGGGCTAGGCCAGGCCAAAATCAGAAACCAGGAACTCCATCATCTGGTCTCCTATATGGGTGTCAGGGGCCCAAGTACTTGGGCCTTCTGCTACCTTCCCATGGGTATTAGCAGGGAGCTGGTTCAGAAGCCGAGCAACAGGGGCTCCAACCAGCAATATGATACAGGATGCCAACTGCACAGGTGGTGGCTTAAGCTTGTTGTGCCACAACACTGGCTACCAGAGTTCATTTTTAGTACCCCCTTACAAAACGATGATCTGTTGATCCTTAGGGAATTACTTATTTCTTTGTACTGCATTGTAGGTAAGTACCACCAGATACATAAAAACAGTTCCTTGCTGATGTGGGTAGGAATTACTCTTGTTGAAGACAACTGATATTGTTCATTAGCATATAATTTATTTAATCTATGTTAACGTATTCACATTTAATCTATATTATTTAATATAAAATATTTCAAGGGAGTAAAACATTCTAATGAAATGCTCATTGGTGATTAGAAAAAAAAATATCAAATCTAACTTCAAATTTAACTCATCTTCTTGAGTTCAACTCCAGTTTGCCATGTCAAGTTGAATAAAGCAACTCACCATGGGTCTGTTTGGAGCAGCAGGTGAACTTTCTCATCTCACTCTGCTAGCTGAGTATTCAGTAAATACACAATTACTCAAGTAGTTGGGTTTCCTGCTACCCGTGTGGGAGACATGGATTGAGCTTCTTGCTCCTGGTTTCAGCCTGCCTCAGTATTGGCCATTGTGGGCCTATGGAATGAACCAGTGGATGAGAACTCTCTCCATCTCTAAATTTTGAATAAAAAAAAAAGTTTATTGAAAAATGAAATTGAAGACAAATTCATGTGATGCCAAAAATTTTGAAATCCATACATAGGTTTTTCATACTATGCATTTTCCATGAACTTTTTTGTAGACCCATTCTACATACTTTTGCCTGCTCAGGATAGAAAATCGACTTGCCTTTACAACCTCCTTATACCCTCTTTTCCAGTTGGCAAAAGCAGGGGAAAAAAAATAACAGGCTTCATTGTGATTTATCCAGATCTCACATCGAGGAAGTAATTTACTCAAACAACCTCTTCTTTCCTTCAAAAAAAATCTTCCATTGGCGCACGAAATTATTATAAATGCTAACTTCAATCAGATACTTAAATCATCCAGGAACCAAACAGGCACCTGGCTTCTTTTGGCATTGTTCTATTTTTTAAAGGGCTACACACCCCTTTTATTTTTGGACACTGCTTTTGAACATCATTTAAAAAATAACCGTCTCCAAATGAGCAGGTAAAGGTATCGTTGGATGCACTGAATGATGGCAATTGGAGACGGGAAAAGCTGAGGGCTCTTTTTTTTTTTTTTGCATTGCCATGACTCAATCATCATGCAGATCACATCCTTGCAATGTCAAGCAGAGAATCAGCACCGATTTGATTTGGTAAGACTAGGCCTCTAATTCTAGCTCTGTCATCAATTATTTGTGACGTTCTGAACGTGGTATTTCACCGCGTGGGGTTTTATTTTCCTGCCTGGTGAGAATAGGGTGGTAGTGTGCTTGTTTCGTTCTAAAGTGATTGCCAGGTCTAATAGTCAACAATTCTGAGCACATGCCACTTTTCTTGGTACAGGCTTGATTCAGCCTCCTGTTGAGGTCATAAATATTTTGATACCTTCCCCATCAGTCGTTGTGATTTACATTTTTTTCTAAGAGAAGGCTACATGAATGTTTTAAAGAACAGATGAGGGGCTGTTCTTGGTAGCACAATTTGCACTTTCATGCACTCATTTCAGCCTTTTCTTCTTGAAATGTAATTTGTGAACCTCCATGGGAGGATTACGTACTCTCTAGGGGTTCCCTTCTACAGTTACCACGATCGGACAGTTAAGGACCCTCCACGTCGATGCATGAGCAGACCAGATAGGCTAGCGAATTATTTATAGCTGTATTCTCTGAGGCCACTGCAGTCCTTTTACCATCCAGTAAAGCATTCTAAGTGCAGAAGATTGGAACAGCACATCACTGGAAACACGCCACTTAAAAATGTTCGGAGACTGGACATCTCCGACTTTAGCACACGCAGATCACTTGGGGAATCACTCTGATTCAGGGTCGGAGTTTCTGCTCGCCCAGGGACAACGCTCTGAATAGTAAAGCATTAACAGACTGGATTAAATGTATGCATGGGTTGTATCGGTTATAATCCAGTTTACCCATTATAAAAAAATAGGCTGTATATCAACTCCATAGCACACTACCTGACCTCACGCAAAAAAAATGATCTCTTTCCAAATGGCACATCAATAGAATGACATGTTTAAGTGTTAAATATTCATGACGTGTCTCTCTCTTGTTTCTTTCAAGCATTTTGACATTTACTTAAGTAATTACTGTCACTATCAAATGGCAGCCCATATATTTTTGTCCTTTGTGAATCCCCCCTTGTGTTATTATTCATGCCTTTGTTCCATTTCCGCTCCTGGAAGCCGCCTTTATCGGGTCTGCCAGGTGGATTTTGCACATTAATCTCCATGGCCCAACAGAGTGTAGCCAACTTCATTGCATCAAGGAAGAAAGGAGGGAGGGGAGAGAGTGAGGGCAAAATCCTAACTCACACTGTTAAATCATCAGAGTCGTCTTCCGGACATGCAGGTGGACATGCTAGCTTCATACAGTCTTTTTGTTTCCCAAGAGTATGTATTTTTAAAAGCTATTTCAAAAACCGACAAATTTCCTTCTTCCTTTTTTTGTGAGACCCTTTGGGAGTGGAGAGCTGTGGGAAGATACCGAGAAGGACATGTGTTCCCAATTATACTAAAAATCTCTCAATATATTATTCATAGTATCAGCCTATCTCATGTATTGACACACAGTCACTTATGCATGGATCTCATGAATGGCTGACTTTTCTTTTAAAGGGAAAAGTCATTTTAGATTAAGAAGTGATTCACATTTGATGAATATTCTTTCGGTTCTGCTCTATTGAAATAAATTATCAAAGCTCTCTCACTAATGGCAACAAATATTTTGTACTTGTGCACTGTTAGCATGAAACTTGAGGTCATTTTAAAGTCGATCAATTATTCTTTACCAAGGTTAAGCACGTTTGAATCTTTGCATGCTGTTGCATAATACAAGTGAGCCGGCACAACAAAGCAATTGGCCAAGATTAAAATGTTTACAGGCTCCTTATTTTTTTGGATATCTTGAGGCGGACAATAGACAAATATTTCATGTTAATTTTGGAGGCAAATCAACCTTTTGGGGGGGAAGCCAACTTAATCCAAGGCCTGAGTCAGTCAGATGGATAGCAGGGAAGCTATTGTTTTGTGGCATCCATCACTCTAGCAGCTAAATTTTGGGAGAAACTATACTTGGACAAAATGAGATTATCAAAACATAGCTCACAGCTTCATTTACTTTGACGCAGCCTTTTTTTTTGGTCAGTCTGCAGGCCACTTCGGGTGAGGTCTGCCACCTGCACGGTTCTGAACATCACAGAGCAGAAGGAGAAATGTGGGGCTGCGACTCAGGTTGCCCTTTTCCTTGGCTCATCTTCACGCCTGAGGGTTCATCTTTTGCGTTTTCCTTCCCGTAGAATGACTTAACTCCTGAAATGCTCGAAATTGAACATGTGTACTTCATTCTATGCGATGGGCACTATTAGGAATGGCCTTTATGGGAGTCATCTTTCCCCTTGGCAGAGCTCCTAACACTTGAGATTTGGCACTATTTGTTGGTCAAGGAGTAAAATGAACAGGGATTTCTTCTTTGCTCTGTGATGTCTGTCATGAAATAGTATTGGAGAAATTTATATTGGAAAAAAAAATGACCTCTTAATTGTTGACTCCTAATATTAATTCTAATATCAGCAAGTAAAACCTCTACTAGAAAGAAAACTCATACATTCCGTAATCATTTTCTGTATCACCATTGAGGGAAACTTCAATGTTTTCCATCAGATTGAGGACCTCATACAAATGAGGCTCGAGGCGGCAATAATACATTTCGGTGCCAAGCCCCTAATCGGAATAATGTCTTCTGGTACATGTTAAACATGCCCCCTCCAAGTATCATACTGGCAGCATTACTTCAGAACTGGAGATTAGAATTATAGTACAGATTGTGATTATTTTCTTTATGGTTCAGTTTGAGAACATTTTGCTTATTCTTAAGGTATGGCCATTGTAACCTATGTTTTCTTCTTTTACATTTGTATATCAACCACCTATCTAAAATTGAGTTTTGTGTTAGTGTGGAGGTAGGAGTCAGGTTTCATTGGAGTATTTTTCTCACCTGGATGTTTAATGATCCAAGGCCACTTATTGAAGAAAACATCATTTTGCCCATTGGACTGCAGAGTCAATTTTATCATCCATCATGCAGCTGGGTGGGTTTGTTTCTTGATTCTTTTTATTCCCTTGGTCTTGCCACATGGCCTTAATTGCTTTGACTTTATTTTTTTTTTATTTTTTTATTTTTTGACAGGCAGAGTGGACAGTGAGAGAGAGACAGAGAGGAAGGCTTCCTTTTTGCCGTTGGTTCACCCTCCAATGGCCACCACGGTAGGCGCACTGCGGCCGGCGCACCGCGCTGTTCCGATGGCAGGAGCCAGGTGCTTCTCCTGGTCTCCCATGGGGTGCAGGGCCCAAGCACTTGGGCCATCCTCCACTGCACTCCCTGGCCACAGCAGAGAGCTGGCCTGGAAGAGGGGCAACCGGGACAGGATCGGTGCCCCGACCGGGACTAGAACCCGGTGTGCTGGCGCCGCAAGGCGGAGGATTAGCCTAGTGAGCAGCGGCGCCGGCCAATTGCTTTGACTTTATAAGAAGTCGTGATAACCGGCAGTATCCTCCGGCTCTGTGCTTCAGCCTTTGTGTTTCCGTGTAAATTTTAGAATCAATTTCTGCAATTTCCATAATGACCGATTCCATCAAATCTATAGACCAATTTGGAGACGAGTGGTTTCTTTATACTATCAAGTCTTTCCAATCTACAAACACAGCATACAGAGAGCAAACAGAGTTATGTTTAAAACGATCTGGGAGGAATCTCGTTTCCCCTCAAATCAAGCATTTAGTTGAGTGCCGGATAGGTCCTGGGAAAACACGTGAAGAAGGTGACTGTTGGCTTTGTCCCACTCCCCATCCCCTGTCTCTCCTCTTCCCCCAGCAGCCCAGGGACTTGGGTATCCAGCCATCCTCATTTTAAACTCCATCTCACATTTCTCCGGTACAAACTCACCCATTGTGTAGTAACACAATACAGAATGTCGATAAGCCGCTCACTTAAGAAATGTTAATGACGTTAGAGATCACACAAAAAAGTATCAGGAGATATTTTTGATCGGTCTGAACATCCACTAGGGGCCAGCCGAGCCTGGAGGACTGGGGTAGGGAAGCGCTGCTCTCTATTTCTCTCATTTTTCTCCTAAGACCAGTGAGCTAGTCAGAGTTGGTTCTTCTCATAGGGATGGCGGAAGTACAAATGAGAAAATCCAACTTCCCGGATGCTTTGAAGGCCTTTATGTCTCTTGACATTCCACCGTCCAACGCAGGACGATGGATAAATGCAGAATCAAGGGGTGGACAAGTATACCCACAAAATAGAATAGGAGTGAATGAACAATTTAACAATAACCCAATAGATCATCATCAAGAAATCTTACAAGTTCTTAAACCATATGAGCTTACTAACTGCCAACGTAGTATCAAATTTCACATCAGTGAAATAACAGAAATGAGAAGCAGTCCTTATGTTGTCCTAAGAATTCCTTTGTTTTATATTTATCATGTTTTATATTTATCATGTTTTATATTTATCATGTTTTATATTTATCATGTTTTATATTTATCATGTTTTATATTTATCATGTTTTATATTTATCATGTTTTATATTTATATTCATCATCACCACATTTCTGTGTGTGCCCCACTTATCTGTTGAGTGAATTTTCCACCCTTTCAAGATTCAGCAAAAAAGTCTTTCCCTCCTCGCGGCAGCCTCTCTCATGTCTCCCACCGTTGAATACTTTTTAAAATGTCTGTTTGCCATTGCCAATAGAGTCACACTGTGCATTCATCTAGGAAAGCACCCAATGTCTTGTCTTGAGAGTAGAATTTGCTGGGGCCAGCATTCTGGTTTGACAGGTTAAGCCCCTGCCTGCAATGCAGGGCATCCCATATGGGCACCAGTTCCAGTATTGGTTGCCCCATTGCTGATCCAGTTCCCTGCTAATGTGCCCGTGAGAGCAATGGAAGATAGCCCAGGTGCTTGGGACCATGAACCGACATGGGAGACCAGGAAGAATCAGCCTGTTCCAGTCCTAGCTATTGCAGTCATTTGGGGAATGAACCAACGGATGGAAGTTTTTTTCACCCACACCCTATTTCTGACTTTCAAATAAAAAAAATAAATTTTTAAAAAGGGAGGCTGGCGCCGTGGCTCACTAGGCTAATCCTCCGCCTTGCGGCGCCGGCACACCGGGTTCTAGTCCCGGTCGGGGCACCGGATCCTGTCCCGGTTGCCCCTCTTCCAGGCCAGCTCTCTGCTGTGGCCCGGGAGTGCAGTGGAGGATGGCCCAAGTGCTTGGGCCCTGCACCCGCATGGGAGACCAGGAGAAGCACCTGGCTCCTGCCATCGGATCAGCGCGGTGCGCCGGCCGCAGCGCGCGCTACCGCGGCGGCCATTGGAGGGTGAACCAACGGCAAAGGAAGACCTTTCTCTCTGTCTCTCTCTCTCACTGTCTATCTCTGCTGTGGCCCAGGAGGCGGCCATCTTGGGAGTGAGGTGGCGGCCATCTTGGGAGCGAGACGGCGGCCATCTTAGGAGGTGAACCAACGGCAAAAAGGAAGACCTTTCTCTCTGTCTCTCTCTCACTGTCCACTCTGCCTGTCAAAAAAAAAAATTAAAAAAAAAGGGAAAAAAGAAAATGGAATTTGCTTATTTGCCATAGAAAAAAAGACTTTGTATGTCTTCTGTCTCAACTGCCTTGCCTGTTCTTGTTTAGTATGTGTTAGTAGGGAAGAGTTTCTCTCTTTATCCTGGGTATTTCAAACTTGGTGGGTGGTAATTCATATTCAAGGGGTAAATGTATGGCTGCTGTGTACATGTAGTGAGGGTTATCTCCTCAGGATGTATTTTGTGCCTCCTAGAAAGAAGCAACCTAACTGTCAGAGCCTTTATAAAATTCTATGTTTGGGGTCAATTTAGATATTGTACCTATGCTTCAATTGAACTCTAGTTGGAAAATTTTTTACCTAGATGAAAAGAAATGGAAAAATTTTCAGAGAGGAAATTTACTTAAACATGAGACATTACTTGGATTTAGAATGAAAATTGTTCCTGGTCAAATTTCAGGTTTTGCTCGATTTCAGGAAGAGATCAAGTATTTCCACACCTATTGTATCTTCTGCCACTTTGGTTCCTTTGAAGTCATCTATTAAGACTAATTTAAAAAAATGGAAAAACTCCCACTCCCTGAACAGAAAATATGTTAATCAAGTTGTTGAGAAGGCAGAATTAAAGATACTAAGGTACATATATTACCAGTTTTTGTATACCTAAAATCTCAATATTTGGTTTAAGAATTCCTTTAATATATACTATATTGATTCCTTTTTTCTTATTTTTTAAGGAGTATCTCATTGTGGTTTTAATTTATATCTAGGAATATATTTTTTAAATATTTTATTTTGTTATTTGATAGAGTTAGAGCTGGAGGGAGGGGGGTGTCTTCCATCTGCTGGTTCACCCAAGATGGCCACAATGGCCAGAGCTGATCCAATCCAAAGCCAGGAGCCAGAAGCTTCCTCCAGGTCCCCCACGTGGGTGCAGGGACCCAAGCACTTGGACCATCCTCAACTGCTTTCCCAGGCCATAGCAGAGAGTTGGTCCAGAAGAGGAGCAGCTGGGACTCGAGCCAGCACACATAAACGATTCTGGTGCCAACGGCAGAGGCCCAGCCCACTACACCACAGTGTTGGCCACGGTCCTTTTTCAAATAGTTTAATGTTTGCCAAATAATGTGTACTGACTGTGGAACATATAGATAACAGATAAAATTAACAAAATTAGTCTTAAAATATGTAATCATGGAAAATATAATTAAGATTAAAATATCAAACCTGTTGTTTCTTAACTTGCTATTTCACATTGTCAGAAATGCCAAACATTAACATTTCTCTCCCTGCTTAATTATTATTCCACAGTATTATTATTATTTTTTTAATTTTTGACAGGCAGAGTGGATAGTGAGAGAGAGACAGAGAGAAAGGTCTTCCTTTTTGCCGTTGGTTCACCCCCCAAGATGGCCGCCGTCTCGCTCCCAAGATGGCCACCGTCTCGCTCCCAAGATGGCTGCCATCTCCCAACATGGCTGCCTCCCGGGCCACAGCAGAGATAGACAGAGAGAGAGAGACAGAGAGAAAGGTCTTCCTTTTGCCGTTGGTTCACCCTCCAATGGCCGCCTGAACTATACTCCATTGTGTTATTATATAATAATTTATCCAGTCCCCTCTTAGCACATAGTTAGGCTGTTTTCAATGTCTTCCCTCATAGATGTAATTTTAGCAAATGCCCATGCAAACAGATTTTTCAAAGCCTTATGATTCCCCACCCCCCACTCCCATGCCTCTTAGGATAAACTCCTAGAAGTAAATTCATTAGATCAAGAGAGACATAAAATACAAGTCATACATGCATTGCCAAATTGCTCTTTATGGATCTATTTTGATACTTAGATACTGCTTTTCAGTTATACCCAGTGTACGTCATGAGCTTACTCCGTCTTTTTGTTCACTTCCTATGATCTCTGGGAACCCTGAGGGACGTGGGGTTTTCTGTTCTGTGGTTGTGCTACACGCCGACTGTGTTAGGCAGAGCCGAATCCGTGTCAGACACACATTGGTCTCTGCCTTGCTTTGGTTCACTGTTCTTAGTACAGTGTGTTGTTTATCATAAGCAATCAGTACACATTTATTGAAAATTGCAAGGGTCGTCACTGTGTCATAGTGGGTAAAGCTGCCACCTGCTGTGCCAGCATCCCATGTGGGCACCGGTTCGAGTCCCAGCTGCTCCACTTCCAATCCAGCTCTCTGCTGTGGCTTGGGATAGCAGTGCATGATGGCCCAAGTCCTTGGGCCCCTGAACCCATGTAGGAGACCCGGAAGAAGCTCCTGGCTCCTGGCTTCAGATAGGCACAGCTCCACCCACTGTAGCCAATTGGGGGAGTGAACCATAGATGGAAGACCGACCCTCCCTCCCTTTCTCCCTACCCCCCCCCCCCCGCCTCTCCCCTCTCTCTGTGTAGCTTTGACTTTCAAACAAATAAATAAATCTTTAAAAAAATTGCAGAGACAAGAGAATGACTATTGCCTGTGTATATGTCTGATGTATAGAAAAGTTTGTGAACAGTTGTAGCACCAAAGTGTCCGCCTGTTAGAGAAACACCTGGACAATCACACAGGACAATCACACAGGACAATCACACAGGACAATCACACAGGACAATGATATTGTCTGTTTACAAAAAAACTAAAAGAAAACGTTGTTAGTGGGAGCAGCATAGTAACTGTAGAAATTATCAGGCAAAAATTTTAGAGGATAAAATTATACTACTTAAGGCTAAAAAAATTCACTTCATCAAAAGTGATATTTGTTTTCAATGATTTTGAGAACTGAATGAGTATTTCTTATTGCCCAAGATGTTGAAAAATAATCTAATGGGGGAATCATTATCTGGATCCTGTTTGTAATGGAAATGTTTGCATTTTACTATTTAAACTAAAATTTTTGCTCTTGGTCCCCAACGTATATGCCTTCTCAAGGTAAGACCATATTTTTCTATTCATCCCTTACCAGTATAATTTTATCACGCACTTCTGCCTAATTTTAGCATATGCATCTATTGAGATGATCACATGGCTGTGTCTTTATTCATGGAAATTGCTTTCTGATGTTTACTCTTGTATTTTTCATGATATATATATATATATATATATATTGTTAAAATCTGCTTTAATATTCAATTTGCTAACGTTTGTTATGTTCATAAAAACTTGGTCAATAGTTTTATTTTGGGGAGTCAGGTTGTCCTTATGTGATTTGCATTTCATAGTCAAGCTCGCCTCTTAGGAATAAATTTGTATTTTGGAGGTGGGTGTTTGACCTAGCTAGTCAAGACACCAGTTGGGACACTCAACCCGTTGGGATCCCTGTATTCACATTCTGACTCCACTTCCTACCAATCCGTAGCCTGGAAGGCAGCGGCTTATGGTTCAAGTAGTCGATACCTATGAGGAAACCTCAATTGAATGCCCCGATTTTGGCTTCAGCATGGCCCAGGCCTGGGTGTTACAAGCATTTGGGGAATAAGCCAGCAGATGAAGCTCTCTGCCTCTCTGTCTCTTTCCACCACTCAAATCAATTTTAAAAAGTAAAAATTTGGACTTTTTCCTTAGCTTTGAAATACTTTAAATATAATACATATTGTCTTTGTCTTAATGATGCCATGGACCTAATCCAAAGAACTATCTAACCATAATGGCCTTTGGAGAGGAATGGAGAATTGAGAGAGTTGAAAAATTTTCTTTTTGTGGTCTACTTAGCTTTTTTGAACTATGTAGGTCAGATTTAACAAATTTTATGTTCTTAGAAAAATATTTCAATTGTGTACATGTTTCAAAGCCACTGGACTATAACTATTTTGCATGTTTTTGAACGTCTCCTGCAAGATATAATTTGAAAATACTTATCTTCTTATCAGTTATTGTATTAAAAATATTTATTTTATGGAGAAAGATGTAACATCCCAGGTGTGGGAAAAATTGAGTCTTGATCTCTTAAGTGTTCTCTGCTTTTCATAAAGTCTTGCTCTGACCACAGTAAGAATTCTCAATTGTCTGGATGGTATATAACAAGGAAATCAGAAGCTTCTTCACTCCCAATTCTTTCATACTCATGGATCACAATGACTAGGAATCCCACCAGTCAACTCTCAGTCTTTGGAAGCACAAAGTACAAGTATGTTCTGTTGAAGAGGTCTCCATTCTAATTAATAACAGAGCCAGCAGCACGTATGGAACCAACAGTTGGGAATTGTACCCATTTATGATGCTCGAAACGTGTATTGACTAAGATACATCTCCATGGCTTTTTGAAATTCATTCTACTTCTTCGTTAGAAACGGAGAGGGTGGTCAGAACTACCTAAGAATAAACCTAGTAAAAATAAGTTAGTTTTCCTTCATTCTAAAAAATGGAGTCTGGAATTCAACTCACCGTGTTTCACCTCTTTCCGTGCACAGTCTCTATTAGCTCTAGGATGGGGCATAATAAATATTGATCTCTTTACCTTACAGGGATTTTTTTTTTTTTTTTGTGGTGTAATGAGCTGTTTGGGTAAAGCTTCCTTAGACAAAGCTACTGCTAAGATACAGCGCTTGAAAATGCATGAAAAAAAATAAATCAATTGCAGCCTTATCAACTAAGATTAGTACACAGTCAAGCACACCACCCTCTTAGTAGCCTGAGGAATATCACACCTTTTGTTGTTTGTCTAAATCAAGGAAGCGTTGAAGACTTGATTTGCTTTTCCCCCATTAGTCCCAAGAAGATAGCGGCAGAGAAATCCCGCCCAGAGAGACTAAAGCCAGAGACTGATTACGTATCTGCTGCGCACGCTAATGCCTTGCCCAGGTTGGCATCAGAGTCAACATGACTAAATTAGTCGCATGGGCTCCATGTCGATGTTCCCTTTAAAACACTTTACAAAGTCTCCAGATTTGTTTGGATTGCACACATTTTAAAGGTCGTGTAACTAATGTATTTGCTTTATTGTGTGTTTCAGAACCAAATAGGATGCTTCAGTTCAGTAGGGGTTGGTAAGTAAACATAATTGCTTGTAGCGTCCACTTGACAAATTACACTCTTTGTAACATACCCTAGCCCAATGTTTCCCTGATGTTAAGGTCACACAGAGCCCATGGGCATCGTGTCGAACCCGAGGTTCTGCATTTCTAAACTACCAAGATGGTGACCACAGACCACTGTATGGGGAGGAGGGTACCTTGTCACACTGAACTAACCATTTTTAATATTCCATATTATTTAAAGAAAAAAAAAGACAAAGTAACAAGTTAATGAAGGAACTATGATAAGGTCTGGATTTTCAGGCAAAATATAATTGATTCAATAGCAAACAACAAATAATTTACTATCGCCAGGTAAAACACTCCGACTCAGAGGCAGGGTGATGCGAGCGGCACGCGTGTCTACTCACTCAAAGTGTACAATAAGAAAACAGAGCTAGTGGAGGTAAGCAGTAAATGTTCCGAACATATATTCCATTTCAGTTCCCAGATGGATAAAGATTTTTCACTCTGGCCGGCGCCGTGGCTTAACAGGCTAATCCTCCGCCTTACGGCACCGGCACATCGGGTTCTAGTCCCGGTTGGGGCGCTGGACTCTATCCCGGTTGCCCCTCTTCCAGGCCAGCTCTCTGCTGTGGCCCGGGAGTGCAGTGGAGGATGGCCCAAGTCCTTGGGCCCTGCACCCCATGGGAGACCAGGAGAAGCACCTGGCTCCTGGCTTCGGATCAGCGAGATGCGCCGGCCGCAGCGGCCATTTGGAGGGTGAACCAACGGCAAAAAGGAAGACCTTTCTCTCTGTCTCTTTCTCTCACTGTCCACTCTGCCTGTAAAAAATAAATAAATAAATCTAAAAAAAAAAAAAGATTTTTCACTCTCTCATGGTTCCTCAGATAACAAGAAAAAACTCCTGAAGTGTGACATAAATGGTCTTCAAGAGGTCTTAAAGACAAAAAAAAAAAAGAAAAGAAAAGAAAAAAGAAAATTCTTTAAGGTTATTGAGGATGAGGATGAGCAGGAATGAATTGCCGTCCGTAGGTGGCTCAGTCGATGTACTACTCGTGTCTGTTCATAATCATCCCAATGTTCGAAGGCAGGAGGGTGCATCAGTGTTAGTTTGTCTTGAGTCTTCGAAGGAGGTGTCAGGAAGGAATCTTCCCTGTTGTTCTCTTGAGGTGAGGAATGGACACTTGGGGTGGATGTGGAAGAAAAAATTAGTGCCTCTTCATCCTTGAATAAAGACACTGAATATTTGGTCATAATAAAAATGAGCATCAGGCAAGGAGTTAGAACGTCTGTATTTCCAATGCCAGCACTGCTGTTCATTAGTGGTTTGATCTTGGGCAACAGATCTTGGAATAAGGTTCATTTTTTCAGAGAGGATTGGTCTAGATGAGCATTTTTCAAAGTGTGACAGAATATTAACTGGAGTTCTATGAAAAAAAAATACCATCAATGGTGAAATGAGGCATGTGAATATGGGGTTAAATAGAACTAAGCAGGTTTCAGGCCGGCGCCGCGGCTCAACAGGCTAATCCTCCGCCTTGCGGTGCTGGCACACCGGGTTCTAGTCCTGGTCGGGGCACCAATCCTGTCCCGGTTGCCCCTCTTCCAGGCCAGCTCTCTGCTGTGGCCAGGGAGTGCAGTGGAGGATGGCCCAAGTGCTTGGGCCCTGCACCCCATGGGAGACCAGGATAGGCACCTGGCTCCTGCCATCGGAACAGCGCGGTGCGCCGGCCGCAGCGCGCTACCGCGGCGGCCATTGGAGGGTGAACCAACGGCAAAAGGAAGACCTTTCTCTCTGTCTCTGTCTCACTGTCCACTCTGCCTGTCAAAAATAAAAAAATAAAAAATAAAAAAAAAAAGAACTAAGCAGGTTTCATTGGCGGCAACCTTCTTGAATTCTTTAGGTGAAGTCTACTATCTACAGAAGAACTTAAGAAGGAATGAGGTGCCAGCATTTGGCGTACCCAAGTCAAGCCATTGCCTGTAACCTCCAGCATCCAATATCAAAGCACTGGTTCGAGTCCTGGCTGCTCCACTTCCAATCCAGCTCCCTGCGAATGCACCAGGGAAAGCAGTGGATGATGGCCCAAGTACTTGGGCCCCTGCCACCCATGTAAGAGACCAGGATGAAGTTCTAGGATCCTGATTTTACCATGGCCCAACCCTGGCCATTGCTGCTATTTGGGGAGTGAAATAGCAGATGAAAAGTCTCTCTCCATCTCCTTCTATGCCTCTTTCTTTCTGTCACTCCGCCTTTCAAATAAATTAATCTTTTCAAAAATACAGACCAATATTCTAATTTATTGCTATTTAAATTTGATAAAAATCTATTTAAAAATAACCTCTTGATGTAATTTCAAAGTCAGCGTACTTTTAATGGATTTGATTTGAAGGTTAGAGGAGAGCAATTATATATTTATAATTATGAGTCAATCATTAATACACTTTCAGAGAGATCCTTCCAGAAATCAAATTATTTCTAAAATTCACTTAGAGTTTTCATCCTGGAATCAATTTTTTTTTTAAATCTCCCAGTTAGTAGATCTCTTGTTTCAGTTTGTACATGGCCATGCCACCACCACATTTGGCCCATTTTTTGTAAGGACCTTCACCTACAAAATTTTTCTAAGATGAAGCATTGAAAATTTACTCTAAAAATGAGCTAGGAATAAATTCCAAGGTAGAAAATTAGCTTCATCATTGCAGTCAGATACATTATTCTTATCACAATGCTTTAAGACTATATGCTTATACCTGAATATTACCTGATAGTGACGTGCAGTTTATTTGTGTATTTATACCCCTACATTGTTTCAAACATGATTTACGAAAACATTCTAAGAAAATTGACTCCAAAAATAAAAAACTCATCTTTAAGATATTGAGAGCCAACAACATCTCAACATCTCTGAGGGTAGGAGATGATGACCTTCGTCTTATAGATTTAGCAGGATTAATCATAATGCCCCACTAATAGTCTTCATAATGCTTGGAGATTTTGTTTACAACCCTTCCTAAAAAAACGAGGGATGTACAAAGTGACCTCTTGAGTTACCTCCCAACTTGCTATGAATCCTTCCATTAGAACACAAATTATTCGGGGAAGAAATAAAGTTGTTTTTCCTCCTCAAGATTGCACAGTCATTTTCTGAGGAGCCTACCCTACAAAGTCATATTACTAATATTTAAGAACAAACCACAGGTTTTTGACTAAGTTTTATTGACTTTTTGTGATTAAGGGATAAATGGAAAACTGTGAAATTCCAGCTTTCTTTAGACAGCTGTGGGTATTTTGATTGGAAATATCAAATTATACTTCCCTTCAGCCCTCTTCAAAGAAAAATAACAGTGAATCTAAGAATTAGATGTAGTAATAGTTTTACATGGTTTGCCCTCAGCCAAGACCCTGAGAAAGCTTAAAGGCAAATAATGAAGATCTCATGCTAAGAACTTTTGTTTTTAATAATTGACACCAAGTATGTGTTGCCACCATTGTTTTCCAATTACTTTCCTTTTTGATCAAACACATCAACGAGAAGAGATCTAATAAATCATGTGCAAAAACAGTAAAGCACTTAATTAACATGTGTTGCCTAGATTGATGGCGATAGGAAACCATAACAGTACCGAGTAGACTCACAAAGGCACCTTCAACCCCATAGCATATCTTGAACAAACATCAGGCTGAGAGCATACACAAGGAAATGTATTCTCATATAAGAACTAGCCGTGACAACTACAGATCACAACGCAATTACCAAAGTCCTCTTTCTTCTCTTTGACTCAGAGGTTCCATGCTCTATTTTTTTTTTTTTTTTGACAGGCAGAGTGGACAGTGAGAGAGAGACAGAGAGAAAGGTCTTCCTTTTTGCCGTTGGTTCACCTCCTAAGATGGCCGCCGTCTCACTCCCAAGATGGCCGCCACCTCACTCCCAAGATGGCCGCCTCCTGGGCCACAGCAGAGATAGACAGTGAGAGAGAGAGACAGAGAGAAAGGTCTTCCTTTGCCGTTGGTTCACCCTCCAATGGCCGCCACGGTAGGCGCGCTGCGGCCGGCGCACCACGCTGATCCGATGGCAGGAGCCAGGTGCTTCTCCTGGTCTCCCATGGGGTGCAGGGCCCAAGCACTTGGGCCATCCTCCACTGCCTTCCCGGGTCACAGCAGAGAGCTGGCCTGGAAGAGGGGCAACCGGGACAGAATCCGGCGCCCCGACCGGGACTAGAACCCGGTGTGCCGGCGCCGCAAGGCGGAGGATTAGCCTAGTGAGCCGCGGCGCCGGCGGTGACATGCTCTATTTGGGGGATGTAAACACTATGTGGGAAATGTAAAGCAATAAATATTGCTAACAGACAGTATTCATTGACTACTTATTGTGTACTAGCTACTCTGTTTTTAAAAGATCATCTTACGTTAACTCTTCAATTAACAGGTAGCTAGTAATTATTCTGCCTTCACTTCATAGAGGAAAAAAACGGACACAGTCCAAGTTGTACAACAAAGTGAGGTCACCCAATTTTATCTGCAGCCTAATTTGATTTTCTAGGAAATGTTTTCTCACATATTTCCAGATAATAGAGATTCTATGGGAGAATAATTAACTATAGAAGTCTACAGAGTGGGAACCAGCAGGGGGTGAAATAACTGGGTTGTATATACACACACAAAGCAGATCTGACTGTGTGATTCAAATACAGCAACATCTAAATTTTTAGTCATGTGAGAATAGTAGATCAGAAGTGGAGGTAGGGATTATTTCTGTCCTCTTTATCATGTATTCCAATTTTTTTGTGTGATGTGATTTTTCTACTTTTAAAATGAGAAACAGTGGAATCCAACAAATACATCCCTCTTATCCCTACCCCCTCTCAAGAGTGGATACGTCCTCCCTCACGCAACCTGAGGTTTCCCTGGAATGGATGACCGAACCAACTTCACTATTACAATCGGTCACCTATGCTCTCAAACCAGTTCTGCCCCTGCAACCAAGTTGAGCTAACTATCTCTGGCTGGCCAGTGGTACCTGAAGGACATTTGCAAAGACTTTCATCATGCTTTGCTTCTAGATCCTTTCCAAGGGCACCGGGGATGTCAAAATGGAGAAATCTTTGACGATCCTACATGGTGCTATCTTACAAAGGGATGCTCAGTGTTTGTTCAAGTAGACAAGTAGGCAAAGAGGACCGAAGCATTCTCAGCCATTACACCTCCAATTGAAGGACCGTCAGACCAACTGTATTTTACGTGTATTAGGGCATTGTTGACAAGGAAGGCTAATATTACAAATATCTCAGCTTCAGTGAAGACAAGATAGAGAATCAAGTTCAAGCATATAAAGTGAACCCAGGGGATCCCAGATGATCCTGATCACCCAAAGTAATCCCTTTGGATCATGGAAAAGATAGCATCAGGTTGTCTTAGAATTAGAAGAAAAAAAAATGTTCCAAGAGATAAAACAAATACAAGGGAAGAATGTATTGGAGATAGCATATTGTAAATTTAAGTCATAGTAAAAAAGACTTAGAAAGAAAGGAAGAGGGAGGGAGAATTGGAGAGATGGGTAGGAGAGGAAAGGAATTCTTAAAACTAGATTTAGCATGTGAAACTAAAATTAAAAAAAATAAAAGCTTAAAAATGGCCTATGCCAATTAAAAACAAAGTCAAATGCAGGGAAATTGGAGATCTGGGGAAGACAACTGCCTTCCTAGATTAACCCTTTCTTTCCAAGAGACCCCCCAAAGCAATAATTGGAATATTTTCTATCCCATGTGAATACACATGTGATTTCATTATAAAGTCAAAAGTAAAGATTCAGGCTGGTGCCGCGGCTCACTAGGCTAATCCTCTGCCTTGCGGCGCCGGCACACCAGGTTCTAGCCCCGGTCGGGGCACTGATCCTGTCCCAGTTGCCCCTCTTCCAGGCCAGCTCTCTGCTGTGGCCCAGGAAGGCAGTGGAGGATGGCCCAAGTGCTTGGGCCCTGCACCCCATGGGAGACCAGGAGAAGCACCTGGCTCCTGCCATCGGATCAGCGCGGTGCGCCGGCCGCAGCGCACCTACCGCGGCGGCCATTGGAGGGTGAACCAACGGCAAAAGGAAGACAAGACCTTTCTCTCTGTCTCTCTCTCTATCCACTCTGCCTGTCAAAAAAAAAAAAAAAAGAAATCAAACCATCCTCTAATGAACCGAGATGGTCACAAACGAAGATTTCATTATTGTAGTAATTCTTGTTTTTTTTTTTTTTTTTTTTTTTTTGGAGAAGGTGATGAGAATAATGTTCCCCTCAGGAATCTCATGAAAGCTATTGAACCCTCTCCACAGACGAAAGCACAAACATTCATATACGGAAATTATTGCATTTAATTCTAGTGGCTTTGTGTCCCAGCGATGGCTGGACTGTGGGGCCCATTAGAGAACACCAACATTGCTAATTGCTCTCCGGTTACGTCATGTTTCTTTCCTGCTCCGATAATTGTGTCATGGGCCATCCTTGGACTGGATGCATCTTTAGTCTTGCCATCTCCTATACACCCAACTCATCACTTTTTACTACCAATAATTTACTTCTTTTATGTGCAAACCAACACAAAGGAATACAATTTTATCCTTGTCCAGACCTCTCCATTAACTCTGTTTTCTTAAATTTAACACACATCCTGCTTCTGTGAACATGTTGTACCTGTTACCGTGACTTCAGAAAATAGAACACAACCACATTCAAATCTAACCACAGAATAAATAGATTACAAATCTATAACATTGTCCTCCTAGAGATGGACTTTTTTTGCTCAATTGGTAGCAAGACAGTAGTTTACAATAAGTTATTTCTCTTTCAGCATCCTTTTGCCCTCTTACTGAAACATTTTTTTTTAAAAGTCCAGCTCATCTTTCATTCAACAGGGGACTGTACAGGGCTGTTATTTTCCTTTTGTTGTAATCAACATAGGTATTTGCTGATATCATGGTAGGAAACTTTCAGAATTCAAAATAAATATTCCCAAACGGAACAAAATGTTTAAGAGATCCCCAGTTTTTTTATCCTCTTCACATTTGATGATGTGACAAGGAGAAGAAAGGGGGAATGACGGACATTGGAACTTGTCTACCAACACCTTTTCAAAAATGGTTTTGCACAGGGATCCAGGTTAGTGATGAAATTGTAGAGTATCCTATCTCAATATGCATGATGTTATTAATAAAAATGGTCCAAAGTAGTCCTTATGCTTAGAGACCATGTGTAATACAATGCTTACCTTGATGACAATAATCAATTCGGAATTTTTGTCACGCAGTAGAATCCATTATACACTAGCTGAGTTATTACACACTGATGGTAACTGTATTAGGAAGAGAGTTGCAGATTGGTGCCTCCTCCCACAGGGCACCATAAATGTTAGGAAAAGAGGTGCAGAATAGAGAGGAGGCAGTGTGTGCATTTACAGCCAGACCAAATTCTTTTCCTAACAAACTGGACCATCTAATTTCCCAACTCACTAGGCTTTTCATGTCATGTCAGTCTTTCACGTATAGTCAGATAATAAAAAAATTCAACCTCTCAACTTTATTGTTACCATACAAATAACGTAATCTAACTTGAGATACTTTGCGCTTTGAGCCTGCCCGTGTCACAGTGCTGCTTTGGGCTTAAGAGGCTTGAATAGGAAATGAGCTACTACCAGAACTCTCTTTCCAAGTATCTTATCAGTCTTCAGTAAATAACCAAAACACTTTAAAAATGCAGTAACTTGAAACAATTACCATTATTCTTACAGGTTGGCAATGTGAGTCAGGCTCACCCGGATTCTTCCGAGCTAGACAGACTCAGCCGATGTCAATTGTCTTAGTTTTCTACCTACAATAAGCTAGTTGGTGAGCTTGAGCAGTTGGTTTAGGGTGGCCTTGGCTATAGCAACTAGAACCTCCCCCCATCATGTTTTCTGAGATCCTTTTGGACAAATCTAGTCTGAGGAGTCGTCTACAATTGGAGTGGGAAAGCACTACCAAAGAGTGTGGATAGAATGTAATAATTTGTGGCCTTATTGCAGTATACCACACAAAGCTATGGCCTGAGTCTCGGGCTAGACAGCCCACCCATTAGGTATATATTTTCCTAATTTACATCTCTCTCTCTCTCTCACACACACACACACGACTAAAAAGAAGCATAAGCATGATAGATATTTTCTGTATTAGCATTTCATGATAACAAATGCCAGACAGAACCTACTTATTAAGGAGGGAGTTTCATGTTGGCTCACCGTTTTGGAGGTTCACAGTTGAAGATCAGATCGTCCTATTGACTGGAAGTCTAGTGAGGATGGCGGATGGCAACAGCTAAGTGTGTGTGTGCTAGAAGGATCACCTAGCAAGCCAGGAAGCAAAAGGAGAGAGGCCGGGGCTGACTTGGGCTTTTATAGTCAACACGCTCATGATAATTGCCTTCAGAGGGCCTGTCTCTAATGAGCTAAACACTGCTCACCTGGCTTACCTTCCAAAGCCCATAATTGGATCAAGTATCCACCCTCCCAGTAACACTAAATATTGAATTCAGAGATTAAATATAGGCATGAGTTAGGGCAGCCAAATAATCTTCAAACGTTAGCATTTTCTAATCCACTTAAGTTTTCTAAATGCTAATAGTGACTTAGATGTATTTCGTGAAAAAACAAAATTTTTTTTTTTTTGAAAAACCCAGCTCCAGGGAATATTCTCATGATGCATTTATTTAAAAGTTTTTGTTTTCTTTCCCATCTATACATGACATATACGTGATGCCTCTCCCCTTGGACTTAATACACGTGTCAACACCCATTTCCCTCTGTCGGTGCTTCTCAGAACCACCTCATGCACTTATTAAAGCGAAACTTTCCAAGCCCCGCCCTTGGAGGTTGTGGCTCAGTAAGACTGCGGTCAAGATGAAATTTCACATCTCTCTCTCTCTCTCTCTTTTGACAGGCAGAGTTAGTGAGAGAGACAGAGAGAAAGGTCTTCCTTTTCCATTGGTTCACCCCCCAAAATGGTCACTACGGCCGGCGCACCGCGCTGATCTGAAGCCAGGAGCCAGGTGCTTCTCCTGGTCTCCCATGGGGTGCAGGGCCCAAGCACTTGGGCCATCCTCCACTGCACTCCTGGGCCACAGCAGAGAGCTGGCCTAGAACAGGGGCAACCAGGACAGAATCCGGCGCCCCGACCAGGACTAGAACCCGGTGTGCTGGCGCCGCAGGTGGAGGATTAGCCTAGTGAGCCGTGGTGCCGGCGAAATGTCACATCTCTAACAAGTTGCCAGACTGATGCTGCTACTCCAGAGAACATATTTTTTTATTTAGTAAATATAAATTTCCAAAGTACGGTTTATGGATTACAATGGCTTCCCCCCCCCCATAACTTCCCTCCCACTCGCACCCCTCCCATCTCCCACTACCTCTCCCATTCCATTCACATCAAGATTCATTTTCAATTATCTTTATATACAGAAGATCAATTTAGTATATATTAAGTAAAGATTTCACCAGTTTGCACCCACACAGAAACACAGAGTGTAAAAATACTGTTTCAGTACTAGTTATAGCATTACTTCACATTGGACAACACATTAAGGACAGATCCCACATGGGGTGTAAGTACACAGTGACTCCTGTTGTTGACTTAACAATTTGACACTCTTGTTTATGGCGTCAGTAATCTCCCTAGGCTCTAGTCATGAGTTACCAAGGCTATGGAAGCCTTTTGAGTTCGCCGACTTCGATCTTATTCCGACAGGGTCATAGTCAAAGTGGAAGTTCTCTCCTCCCTTCAGAGAAAGGTACCTCCTTCTTTGATGGCCCTGTTCTTTCCACTGGGATCTCACTCACAGAGATCTTTCATTTAGGTCTTTTTTTTTTTTTCCAGAGTGTCTTGGCTTTCCATGCCTACAATACTCTCATGGGCTCTTCAGCCATATCCAAATGCTTTAAGGGCTGATTCTGAGGCCAGAGTACAATTTGGGACATGCTCAATCGGACTTGCCCCAAATGGTGGAGTTAGAAATGTGCCAAGGGGATTCCAATACAATCCCATCAGGGTGGCATGTACCAATGCCATCTCACTAGTCCAAATGATCAATTTCAGTTCACAATTGATCACACTGATAGGTCTAAGAGTCAAAGGGATCACACAAACAAGACAAGTGTCTGCTAATACTAACTGATAGAATCAAAAAGGAAGAGAATGATCCATCAGGGGAAGCGGGATACACAGCAGACTCATAGAATGGCAGATGTCCTAAATAGCACTCTGGCCTCAGAATCAGCCCTTAAGGCATTCTGATCTGGCTGAAAAGCCCATGAGAGTATTTTAGGCATGGAAAGCCAAGACACTCTGGCAAAAGAAAAAAAAAAACTTAAATGAAAGATCTCTGCGAGTGAGATCCCAGTGGAAAGAACGGGGCCATCAAAGAAGGAGGTACCTTTCTCCGAAGGGAGGAGAGAACTTCCACTTTGACTGTGACCTTGTCTGAATAAGAAATATCACTGCCACAGGTAGTCTGGTCGCTTTCAATTGGTCTATAAGCTCAAACAAATCCTCAAGTTTCCTGACTGATGTTTATGACTGGTTTCTAACCACATTTGCTCTCTTTACTGATTCTTTATTACTAGTGTCCAACTCCATTTGTTTGAGCTCGTCTTCCGCCTGCTCAGACTTAGCGCGCACTGTGTAAGGAACATATTGGATTCAGCTGGTGTTTCCCCAAAGCCTGCCAAGCGCACTGCAACCATTTGTCTTACTGACTAGGATGCTAACGCTGTTCATTTGATTCCTCCACCTCTTTAGAATGCAATGAGGTGGCTCAGTCTCCGGCTAGTGGTGCTGTTGGTTCTGTTACGTTAGATTATTGTCGTCTAAGAGATGACTAGGTATCTGCCTGAGTATCTGGAAATTCACTACAAGCAGAAATTCATGGAGGCCGGCCCTGTGGCGTAGCGGGTTAACGTCCTGGCCTGAAGCACCGGCATCCCATATGGCTGCCGGGTTCTGTCCCAGCGGCTCCTCTTCCGATCCAGCTCTCTGCTATGGCCTGGGAAAGCAGTAGAAGATGGCTCAAGTCCTTGGGCCTCTGCACCCACGTGAGAGACCCAGAAGAAGCTCCTGGCTCCTGGCTTCGGATCGGTGCAGCTCCGGCCATTGCGGCCATCTGGGGAGTGAACCAGCGGATGGAAGACCTCTCTCTCTCTCTCTCTCTCTCTCTGCCTCTCCTCTCTCTGTGTAACTCTGACTTTGGTTAAGCCATTCTCTCTGGTTTATCTTCATTATGAGGAAAGAGGAAATGGGAAACAAACAGAAGTCTAGACCTCCCTGAAATCTCTATCTTACCCTTGATAAGAGTAAACTAAGCGTTTTAGTGTAGAGCACACGGAATGAGTTCGTATCCTGAGAACTTGCATTCCCGCCCTGTAGCAGGTGCAGCCCTCTTGTGGACAGGATAAGCTGTTTAACCCCTTGAATGCTTTCCAGGGAAATACAATTATAAAATTAAATTAATAATAATAATAATAATAATAATAATTTTGTTTTTCTCTCCAGCATCTGTGGATGGGAGATTTCTTGGGGCCAGAATTGTACTCTGCTGGTTATAGCAGTTTCACTTCATACTCCCCTTTAAGACTCCCCAGGTCAAAATGACCTTTCACCCTATGGTCGTTTTTAATCTGGGGAGTGGCATGGGGGTCTGTTAATTCTCATCCAGACTTTCAGGCAGACTTTACGTTCTTTCATGAGAAAAATTTGGACCTTGTGCCCAAGTCCATCTGAGGCCGACCTGTATTTGAATGTGGGATGACTTTTTGCCTAAGTGGAGATACAAACTTTTATTTAATGAATATAAATTTCCAGTATACAGCTTATGGATTACAATGGCTTCCCCTCTCCCATAACTTCCCTCCCACCCGCAACCCTCCCCTCTCCCGCTCCCTCTCCCCCTCCATTCACATCAAGATTCATTTTCAATTCTCTTTCTATACAGAAGATCAATGTAGTATAAAGATTTCAACAGTTTGCACCCACATAGACACACAAAGTGAAACATACTGTTTGAGTACTAGTTATAGCACTAAATCACAATGGACAGCACATTAAGGACAGAGATCCCACATGAGGAGCAAGTGCACAGTGGCTCCTGTTGTTGACCCAACAAATTGACACTCTAGTTTATGGCGCCAGTAACCATCCGAGGCTGTCGTCATGAGTTGCCAAGGCTATGGAAGCCTTCCAAACCAGGTACTTTCAATTACTTTACTTTTCAATATCGTCATCTGAAAGCAAATTGTATAAGTCTGTTTAAGAACACAAGGTATATACACATCAGATACTTATTGGAAGCGTTTCTTTTTTAACTGGTATGCAGCTTTGGCCAAATTCATGGTTGAGAAAGGTTAGACTTAAGACAGTCGAGGTGATTCACCAGTAATTTTAGCATTTTTTTTTTACTTCTAGCCTTGTTCAGTCTTAGATCCCCTGAAAGCATTCAAATAATATTATCTTGAAGTGAGTAGAATCCTTCTTTTTTTTTTTTTTTGACAGGCAGAGTGGACAGTAGAGGGAGACAGAGAGAAAGGTCTTCCTTTTTGCCGTTGGTTCACCCTCCAATGGCCGCCGCAGCTGGCGCGCTGCGGCCGGCGCACCACGCTGATCCGATGGCAGGAGCCAGGTGCTTCTCCTGGTCTCCCATGGGGTGCAGGACCCAAGGACTTGGGCCATCCTCCACTGCACTCCCTGGCCACAGCAGAGAGCTGGCCTGGAAGAGGGGCAGCCGGGACAGAACCGGCGCCCCGACCGGGACTAGAACCCAGTGTGCCGGCGCCGCAAGGCGGAGGATTAGCCTAGTGAGCCACGGCGCCGGCTGAATAGTCTATTTCTAAGGTTGGTAGTGTCTGGAGTAGCCTGTCCACTGGCAGGGGATTGTCAACCTGTCCTGGGAAATTTATCATTAAAGTTTGAAAGAGCGTGCTATTTTGCATCAATGTCAACAGTTCTAATTGTGATCGTGGTAGGACCACTATGTCTGGCTCTGTGTTAACTATCTTATTGGTACAATATCTTAATTTAAGTCCCATCATAAGGATGGCATCTACTTTGTTTACTATTTTACGACAATCGCTCCAGGCTATGTGCACCCGAAAAAAAAGTGGTCCGTAGGGGGATAAGGAAAGATCTGGAAATTGGGCCCTT
Source organism: Lepus europaeus (assembly GCF_033115175.1). Lineage (NCBI taxonomy): Eukaryota > Metazoa > Chordata > Mammalia > Lagomorpha > Leporidae > Lepus > Lepus europaeus. Next base: position 134,615,598 of record NC_084850.1, on the reverse strand, counting down.
CTTGATACGGTGACAAGCCATTTTGATTTGCTTAGGACTTTCTCAGTTTCAGCACTAAAAATCCTACAGTCAAGGACAAACTCTTAGTCCTGGGAAAACACAGACTGTTGATTACCCCACTGCTGTATCATCCTGAGCTAACAACAGGTATTTTCTGAAAGAGAGGAGGCCTATTCTAAAGAGAATGCAAAAGGATCAGCAAATTAGAAACAGGGAAGCGAGAAATCGTCTTACAACTGACATACCTGGCCACGGGACACTTCAGATGATCTCTCGTCATTGGGAACCTCAGTTTCCTTATCTGCAAAATGCTTACTTGGGATTAGAGCAATGACTTGCAATCTTTTTATTTTCCCCTTTTTACGAAAAGCAGAGCCATTTTTAAAAT